>NW_026251224.1:0-520 GCF_022114955.1 Emericellopsis cladophorae | reverse complement strand
CAAGCTGTAAGCCCCTTACAAAATCCTTCATAGATCCACACCACACCAGCCACACATTATCCACACACTATCCAACAGGTTGCGTCTCGGCCGCAAGAGCGGGCGGAGCGTATCCGTACTCTCTTTCGCAACACTACGGAGTACCTTGGCTACATATCATCGTCGCAACAGAGGTGGACCCCGCGGTTGCGCTTGGGCGGAGTCGCTCTCTTGCATCGAGGTGAGGTCTCGAGGTCTTGAGCGGAGTCGTGCCCAGATGTGGTAACTGCGAAGGAAGGGAGGCTCAGTCGCGGTGTGTCGTGTTACGACCCGGCATGCGACCGCATGCGCCCCTCACGTGCCCTCCACTTTTTTCATCCTATCATGCGTCGGTCACATATCACGCAAGGTATCCGACCGTAGACGCCAGGCGACTATAGTCGACTACACAACATTCACTTAGTATAACGTAATCCACATGCGAGCGGCGCACCCAAGCGAGCGGCGCACCTTCCCCGTCATCTACATACAAAAAGGTCGA
>NW_026251223.1:0-522 GCF_022114955.1 Emericellopsis cladophorae | reverse complement strand
AATGGATAGCCTGGCAGCCGAGACTGGTGGTCTCGTCTCGCCCGGCATGGCAGGGTGGCTTGCGGACGCGAACGGTAGCGAAGCGGCGGCAGGATTAATCAGACCAGTATGTGCGTCGACGCCGCAGCGGGACAACACATTAGATGCGATGAACGACATCAGTACGGCCCGACCAGGGGCGGAAGGTGACCATTTGTGTGTCCCTAGCGGTGCGATGGACGGTGACGCCAATACCCTCAGCCCCCTTTTCGACAGCTCCTCGTGGATGGATCTTTATCTCCATGACACCGCGCCGGACGATACCCTCTGCCTCGACCAAAGCGCATGTAGACCGCAACCCACAAAAGAGGCACAACACTCCAGAGGTGGCGCACCGGAACCCCGAGGCGGTCAGGTCTTCCCAACCACCGCATGCCGAACGCTTGTGCAAGAATGCCTTCGCTTTGTCCGGAGCGTCTTGACAAGCGATCCGGGATGGTGTCAGTCTACATATGGAAAGACCTGAGTGCCTTTTCATCTTAT
>NW_026251222.1:0-524 GCF_022114955.1 Emericellopsis cladophorae | reverse complement strand
CTCTAGATAACCGATACCGCTAATATTAATAATAAATCTAGCGTAGCTAACCCCCGAGACTGGCTTTATACTAAAACTAGAGATAAACCTCCCCGCGTAAGGGATATAGCCCTCCGAACTATAGCCTTTCACGCCATATAATACCCGCCGTTATAACCGCTAATAACCCTATAGACCTAAGTAACTAACGCTAACTATAGGGCCCGAACTAGAGGGAAAATAACCTCTACTTCCGCTATAGCTCCGATAGTTACTATATTCGAGATTACCGGAAGCTAGACACTAGATATTCTTAAGCCCGATTTACCGCTTTAAATAGCGAAGACCTATCCCTTATTAGATCCCCTAACTCTCCCGCGCTAGATAATTAGAGGTTAATACCCTCTTTAGATTATATAGAAAACAGAGTAAGCCTACCCTAAGTTACCGGTAGGTACTAGTAAAATATATAACTACTATCCCCGAGAAAACCGCTTAGAGAACGCTTTAAATCTCCTCGGCCGCTATATATAGCGTGCCGATTA
>NW_026251221.1:0-526 GCF_022114955.1 Emericellopsis cladophorae | reverse complement strand
TGATATAGAAGGCAGAGAAGCCTAGAGTGGATATCTTGGCCCCTGACTCGAGGTACGCTAGGCACGGTCCCGGTAGCTAGTGGCCGGCGTCGGCCAATGCTCGACCGCGGAACGTAGACGACCAAGCACGACGGGCCATGGCCTTGTATGTCCCTGATAGTCGGTTCTCCGGGTGCTCGAGGAAGCTCCATCTAGGCGTCAGATAGGTTAGATCGTCATAAATAGCAGAAAGGTCGATGGTAGGATCCCAGCTAAGCATAAGCTCGGCTATAAGATCCCGCACCTGCGTGATCGCTGCCTAGTATGTCGCGGTAAACTCGGATAATCGTATTACTTTATGGTTCCTAATCGTAAACGACTCCCCGTCGGGGGCCCAGGTAAGCGTCCCCGGCGCCCCCTCCTTACGGATAATACTCTTCCCGAAGGCTTTGAGCTCGATAAGCTCGGCCAGCGGTGAGTAGCACCCACGAAGTATATACTTCGTTCGGATCGCCTCTAGGCGCTGCGGGTGTGACGGATACGTCGC
>NW_026251220.1:0-557 GCF_022114955.1 Emericellopsis cladophorae | reverse complement strand
GGGTAAAGTAATATTATCGGGTAAAAGTAGTTTAGTAGGCAGAATTATTAGGTTCGATCGTTAGTTATATTCCTCCTTAATCGGCACGCTATATATAGCGGCTGAGGAGATTTAAAGCGTTCTCTAAGCGGTTTTCTTAGGGATAGTAGTTACACGTTCTACTAGCACCTACCGGTGACTTAGGGCAGGCTCACTCCGTTTTCCGTGCGGTCTAGGGAGGGTATTAACCTCTGACTATCCGGCGCGGGAGAGTTAGGGGATCTAGCAGGGGATAGGTCTTCGCTATTTAAAGCGGTAAATCGGGCTTGAGTATGTCTAGTGTCTGGCTTCCAGTAATCTCGAATATAGTGACTATCGGAGCTATAGCGGAAGCAGAGGTTGTTTTCCCTCCGGTTCGGGCCCTATAGTTAGCGTTGGTTACTTAGGTCCATAGGGTCGTTAGCGGTTATAGCGGCGGGTACCGTGCGGCGTGAAGGGCTACGGTTCGGAGGGCTGCGTCCCCTACGCGGGGAGGTTTGTCTCTGGTTTTAGTATAGAGCCGGTCTCGGGGGTTAGCT
>NW_026251219.1:0-566 GCF_022114955.1 Emericellopsis cladophorae | reverse complement strand
CTTCTCAAGCAGGACAAGACCTACTGGCTGTGCGGCATGTCCGGCGGGCTGGGACTCAGTTTGTGCGACTGGCTCATCGAGAATGGGGTCAAGTACCTGGCGCTCACAAGCAGGAATCCCCAAGTCGAGGACGCGTGGCTGGCAGCGCACAAGAAGAATGGAGTCACGATACGGCTAGCAGTCATTTTCTGCGTGTAGACAAACGTGCGTGCAGGGTGCGGCCCTTTTGCACATCGGGGCTCCCTCGCGACTTCCAATCTTCCAATGGCAGGGTTGTTCATGACCAAATACCCAAGCAGGCCAGCGATGTGCGTGTTGGCGAGTGGCAACGCGCGTTATGCGTGTTGGTCGCAAATCTTCGACATTATCTGCCGTGGCGCCCGTCTGTATCCCAACAACCGCGCCGTCGGCTACCGCAAGCTCATCAACCTCCATGTGGAGACCCATAAGGTCCAAAAGCACGTCGATGGCAAGCTACAGACGATCAATAAGGAATGGCAGTTCCTGGAACTCACACCGTATTCCTTCATCACCTACAAGGACTATAAGAAACTCATCATCGAGCT
>NW_026251218.1:0-570 GCF_022114955.1 Emericellopsis cladophorae | reverse complement strand
GAGTTTCCCAGGGGATCTCGCTAGGATATCGAGATGAGGTTGGATCAGCCATCGCTGGCCGCGTTCTTCCAGTTTACGCACACGAGAGAAAGAGACTAGATTCGACGGGGTGTGATGACTCCGGCCGTGCTCTTGGGCCGGGCAACCTCGCTATCTGGCAGCCACGGTAGATCATGACCGACGGCTAGGCCCGAGAGGGGAGAGGGTGTCTCACCAAGCTCACTGCGACCTAGGACAGCCCTGGCACTATTCCAGGGCAGCTGCAGCCACCGTGGATTCTGAGAGACAATGAGAGATGAGAGGGTGTGGTGGCCCTGCCATTATTGTGGACACCGGGCTGGGTGTCCTTGTCGTGTGGCAGCCACAGTGGAGGACTAGAGTTGAGGGTGTGATGACCCTGCCATCACGGTGGACACTCTGCCTGGATGTGACTGCTGTGTGGCAGCCACAATAAGTGACTAGAATCAAGATGGTGTGACGGTCCCGCCAATATTATGGGTACTCGTCTGGGGGATCCTTGGAGTGTGGCAGCCACAATGAAAGACTAAAATTAAATGGGTGTGATGGCTC
>NW_026251217.1:0-576 GCF_022114955.1 Emericellopsis cladophorae | reverse complement strand
GTGCCTAGCGTACCTCGAGTCAGGGGCCAAGATATCCACTCTAGGCTTCTCTGCCTTCTATATCACATCCGGGCTCCCAGGACGGGCGACAGAAACCACCAGTGTCCGCTTAGAAAACACCAAGCTCGCGGTCCGCAACGTCTACGTCCGCGAGGGACAGGTTATGATTATTATCAGCTATAATAAAGCCCGCGCCTCAACCAACCACGCGTTCTATATTATCCGGTATCTACCACACGCGCTTGGCATAGCCTTTGTGATCTACCTGGCATACATCCGCCCCTTTATAGATTTCCTCGTAACGTAACTCGAGGCACCGCACTACTATAGTAACGAGTTTCTCTTCCCTAACCCTAAGCATAAGGGGAGGCATATATCCCCCACACAAGCAACGGAGGCTCTCCGCGACCTAACGCGAGCTCTAGACACACCTTAGACAATCTCGTTATATCGCCAGGCATCGATCGCTATCGCAAAGCGGTATATTCGGGATCTAATCAAGAAAAGGAACTACTATAACCCGAGCGAAGGGAGCGATCCGACTCGAGTCCTCGCGGCTGGCGTTGGTCACCGCCC
>NW_026251216.1:0-577 GCF_022114955.1 Emericellopsis cladophorae | reverse complement strand
GGACTGACCCACCGCAAAGGGGCATCAACGCAGGCTCGGTGAATGATCTCAACGACCTGACGGACGCCGTTACGGCGACGAGGCTCACTTTTGATGACATTATTGAGAATGTGTATGACTTTCAACAGGCAGAGGAAGCTATACAATGTATCTGGGAAGGCAGGCAGATTGGGAAGCTAGTACTTCAGATCGCCTAAGTGTTAGGACCAAACGTACGATCGCATAATAAGGAGGAAGCTAGACCGAGCTATTAAGGTTAAGGAAGAATATTAAGTTAATTTTCGAAATTTATATAATAGGGAGAAAACTAGACTTTACGGACTTAGTATTCCCTCGCCCTTTTACGTGCGAAAAAGCAACCCCTACCTCTCCTACCTAATTATATAAGTTTTGTTAAAAATAGGGACCTAATGCCCCTATTAGGTGCCTTACGAGGCCCTCTTACATCACCCTTGCAGGGGCCCCCTAGAACTTACAGGGATCTTTCAGGGGACTAATATAAGGGTCCACAGCGCTTACGAATGCGCTTACGAATGCAGTGCTTCTGAAGCCTTCTATAATATTCGAAGGTTAGCAC
>NW_026251215.1:0-583 GCF_022114955.1 Emericellopsis cladophorae | reverse complement strand
CGAAAGATAGGTACCCTCAAACGGACCCCTTCCTGGTGTCTGCACTAGGCGACTAAGGGTGAGTATGGCTACACCCAACGACCTGCCTCCCTCACCCCTACCTCGCCACTTCCACTGTCTCTTTCCGTCGTCGGGCTGCAACCAGATGGTTTGATCCTTTTGGTCCGACTGCACGTCGCACACGCGCACTCCCACCCGCGAAGTCTCTTGCAAATCGTTGAACGCTACTACAGAGCTTTCCCCCGTCGTCTGATGCACCCAAGAGCAGTGATCCGCACCCAAGAGGTAGGATGGCGCATTCACAGTCAGCTTGACCTCGACTGCCTCGAGTAGAACCTTTCGGCGCTTGGGGAACGGGTCGTCCCTGTCGCTCGGTCTTTTGCGCTTCGTAGTGGTCTCCGTTGCCGAGAAGTCAGCGCCCGTGTTACCCTGCCGTGGCTGGCCCAGGTTGGCCTGCTCCTCGGCGTCGGCGCTGACGCACGTGGATGCTGTCTCCGTGTCACCGGTCTCTGTCGTTGGGACGGCCGTATTCGCCAGGTCTGCCTCGGGGTCTGGCGGTACCACTGTGAGATCGGCAGGGCAG